>NC_092648.1:0-2500 GCF_032118995.1 Asterias amurensis
CCCTAACCCTAACCCTAACCCTAACCCTAACCCTAACCCTAACCCTAACCCTAACCCTAACCCTAACCCTAACCCTAACCCTAACCCTAACCCTAACCCTAACCCTAACCCTAACCCTAACCCTAACCCTAACCCTAACCCTAACCCTAACCCTAACCCTAACCCTAACCCTAACCCTAACCCTAACCCTAACCCTAACCCTAACCCTAACCCTAACCCTAACCCTAACCCTAACCCTAACCCTAACCCTAACCCTAACCCTAACCCTAACCCTAACCCTAACCCTAACCCTAACCCTAACCCTAACCCTAACCCTAACCCTAACCCTAACCCTAACCCTAACCCTAACCCTAACCCTAACCCTAACCCTAACCCTAACCCTAACCCTAACCCTAACCCTAACCCTAACCCTAACCCTAACCCTAACCCTAACCCTAACCCTAACCCTAACCCTAACCCTAACCCTAACCCTAACCCTAACCCTAACCCTAACCCTAACCCTAACCCTAACCCTAACCCTAACCCTAACCCTAACCCTAACCCTAACCCTAACCCTAACCCTAACCCTAACCCTAACCCTAACCCTAACCCTAACCCTAACCCTAACCCTAACCCTAACCCTAACCCTAACCCTAACCCTAACCCTAACCCTAACCCTAACCCTAACCCTAACCCTAACCCTAACCCTAACCCTAACCCTAACCCTAACCCTAACCCTAACCCTAACCCTAACCCTAACCCTAACCCTAACCCTAACCCTAACCCTAACCCTAACCCTAACCCTAACCCTAACCCTAACCCTAACCCTAACCCTAACCCTAACCCTAACCCTAACCCTAACCCTAACCCTAACCCTAACCCTAACCCTAACCCTAACCCTAACCCTAACCCTAACCCTAACCCTAACCCTAACCCTAACCCTAACCCTAACCCTAACCCTAACCCTAACCCTAACCCTAACCCTAACCCTAACCCTAACCCTAACCCTAACCCTAACCCTAACCCTAACCCTAACCCTAACCCTAACCCTAACCCTAACCCTAACCCTAACCCTAACCCTAACCCTAACCCTAACCCTAACCCTAACCCTAACCCTAACCCTAACCCTAACCCTAACCCTAACCCTAACCCTAACCCTAACCCTAACCCTAACCCTAACCCTAACCCTAACCCTAACCCTAACCCTAACCCTAACCCTAACCCTAACCCTAACCCTAACCCTAACCCTAACCCTAACCCTAACCCTAACCCTAACCCTAACCCTAACCCTAACCCTAACCCTAACCCTAACCCTAACCCTAACCCTAACCCTAACCCTAACCCTAACCCTAACCCTAACCCTAACCCTAACCCTAACCCTAACCCTAACCCTAACCCTAACCCTAACCCTAACCCTAACCCTAACCCTAACCCTAACCCTAACCCTAACCCTAACCCTAACCCTAACCCTAACCCTAACCCTAACCCTAACCCTAACCCTAACCCTAACCCTAACCCTAACCCTAACCCTAACCCTAACCCTAACCCTAACCCTAACCCTAACCCTAACCCTAACCCTAACCCTAACCCTAACCCTAACCCTAACCCTAACCCTAACCCTAACCCTAACCCTAACCCTAACCCTAACCCTAACCCTAACCCTAACCCTAACCCTAACCCTAACCCTAACCCTAACCCTAACCCTAACCCTAACCCTAACCCTAACCCTAACCCTAACCCTAACCCTAACCCTAACCCTAACCCTAACCCTAACCCTAACCCTAACCCTAACCCTAACCCTAACCCTAACCTCCTAACCCTAACCCTAACCCTAACCCTAACCCTAACCCTAACCCTAACCCTAACCCTAACCCTAACCCTAACCCTAACCCTAACCCTAACCCTAACCCTAACCCTAACCCTAACCCTAACCCTAACCCTAACCCTAACCCTAACCCTAACCCTAACCCTAACCCTAACCCTAACCCTAACCCTAACCCTAACCCTAACCCTAACCCTAACCCTAACCCTAACCCTAACCCTAACCCTAACCCTAACCCTAACCCTAACCCTAACCCTAACCCTAACCCTAACCCTAACCCTAACCCTAACCCTAACCCTAACCCTAACCCTAACCCTAACCCTAACCCTAACCCTAACCCTAACCCTAACCCTAACCCTAACCCTAACCCTAACCCTAACCCTAACCCTAACCCTAACCCTAACCCTAACCCTAACCCTAACCCTAACCCTAACCCTAACCCTAACCCTAACCCTAACCCTAACCCTAACCCTAACCCTAACCCTAACCCTAACCCTAACCCTAACCCTAACCCTAACCCTAACCCTAACCCTAACCCTAACCCTAACCCTAACCCTAACCCTAACCCTAACCCTAACCCTAACCCTAACCCTAACCCTAACCCTAACCCTAACCCTAACCCTAACCCTAACCCTAACCCTAACCCTAACCCTAACCCTAACCCTAACCCTAACCCTAACCCTAACCCTAACCCTAACC